>NW_024754037.1:140000-152500 GCF_018991925.1 Homarus americanus
TTTACCTTCCATAAGATTCTTAACTTCGGTTAACGAGCAATCCCTCGATTTACGAGTTTTACGAGCCGACTTCAACATGTTTTCGCTTGCATTTGGCGGTCCACCAGTTGTAGTATTAGTTCGCCAATACAGTAATCGGTGTTAGGGCTTAAATTCCTTAATATTTTAGTAAATATCAAGAAGTTTATACTATTCAATAATTTTAAAAGTTTAATATTAACTCTTTTAGTCATTTTAACAATTATTGAACATAATTGAAGGTAAAGAAACTAGTTTCTGGCGTGCCATCCAGCCTGTTAACACACCAGACAGGCGTTAGTCTCTCTCTGTTTTCAGTGGAGGTAACATCTTGCTTGAGACTCTCTTCAACTAAATGCTTTTTTCTGTGTTTCCAAGCAAATTATTGGTCATTTTGAAATTTATTTTACATATTGACAATATATAATGCAGTGCAGTGTTGATTTAAAGAAAATATTCTTGAATTACACCAAGAGAACTAAAATTTTATGGGTGAAATAGTGCCATGGGGTGACTTCTCTTCCACCCCAATGCCTTCTCTTCAACCTTCTCCTCCACCCCCATTCTAATTCCCATCATCATCATCATCATCATCCAGGAGCCTTCTACATACACACCTCAAAGTAAGTGTACTTTTCTACCTTTTTTGTTGAATTTAGGCAATTTTCGGTGAGCTGGAACCAATTACCCAAAAACCCATTGAAACAATGGTTTCGGTTAACGAGTTTTTCGGTTAACGATCATCCTGCTGGAACAGATTATACTCGTTAACTGAGGGACCACTGTACAGAATATTCCTCCGGCGGGGCAATCCACGTATTTGCAAATCCGTGTATGCTAAACCCTCGTAAGTTAAGGGCCGACTGTGTGTGTGTATATATATATATATATATATATATATATATATATATATATATATATATATATATATATATATATATATATATATATATATATATATATATATACATATACATATATATATATATATATATACATATATATATATATATATATATATATATATATATATATATATATATATATATACAGTGAACCTCGCTACTGAGGTTGAATTCAACCTGACGGCCCGCGTAAAGTGAACAACCTGCTTTATATGGGATTAATTGAAATGGGGCCGGGCCACCCCCAAACTCCACTTTTTCAGACACAATACCTACATTGTAGTAAAAATAACTTCTTAGTTTTATGATGTTATGCACACACAATTAATAATTAAGAGAAATATCAATAATATTAGGTTTTTTAACACTTACATTAGTAGAAAAGATGGCTGGGTACACGGGGATGGGGGGGTTGGTTCCGAGGCAGAGGGCAGATTATTGGCCCTCACCTGTATCACTTGTATCAATTGTATCACTATCCACAACAGAAGCTTGCAGGGCCTCTTTGTCAAACCCCTCAAAGTCCATATAAGTCCATATCCTCAATATCATTATCACTATCACTGACTTGGGCTGGCAGTGGTGGGTGGCGGGTGAAGAACTCGGTAATGTTTTGATGACTGGGCGACCTTGTGCGCACGCTGCTCGCACCGCTCTACACGTAAAAGGGTACACACACCGCGGAAAGTGAGCATTCCGATTTCGGTAGGGTACCGCGTAAACGTGGAAACGAGTAAAGCGAGGGTTGACTGTATATATATATATATATATATATATATATATATATATATATATATATATATATATATATATATATATATATATATATATATATATATATATATATATATATATATATACAGTATATATTATGCAAGTAAATCACTGTAGTTGCACGTGATCCAGGTAAATGCTATAACCACAAGGAAAGAAGAAAACACGAAGTTCCCAAGCGCTTTTGTGTAATTCACATCTTCAGGGGTGGGTACAGTCTGTACCCACCCCTGAAGATGTGAATTACATAAAAGCGCTTGGGAACTTCGTGTTTTCTTCTTTCCTTGTGGTTATCAGCATATATATATATACAGTCAACCCTCGCTTTACGCGGTCCCACTTTACGCGTTTCCACGTTTACGCGGTACCCTGCAGAAACCGGAATGCTCACTTTCCGCAGTGCGTGTACCCCTTTACGCGGAGAGCGGCTGGCGAGCCGCGCCATTTTTGGATCCAAACCTCCCGCCATCTCTCCTGCCCTCTCCCGCCATCCGCCATGTTGTGTAAGCGGTGCGAGTAGGTTGCGCAGTGTGTGTCTTTGTTGCATTATCAGTGACGTCATATGACGTATCGGACTGTAATTAGGCCATGCATCCTTACCTCCCTCCGCTGCTAGCTGTGATTGGTTTAAAGTAATATGACATGTCCACCCGTGGGAGGGAGGGAGGAAAGATGACGCTTGACCTAGCTGCGGCAGTTTCATCCCTCCAGGCCACACCGTGTATACGTGAATCCATTGTTCTGTAAAATGGCTTCCGCTGGACCACCGCCCCCAGAGAGAAACCTTTCCTTACCTGGATCCAGCCGCCCTAAGCCAAAGAAGACACGACGTTCCTTAAACTACGAAATTAAGTATAAGATCATACAAGAGTTCGAGGAAGGAACAAGACAGGTTGATCTCGCGCGCCAGCATGGTGTTAACGAGTCTACGATCAGGACAATTAAGAAGGATGCAGCCAAGATAAAGCAGCACATGAACATCACAAAGTCTACAGGTGCTTCTATGATCAAGTATTGCCACAACGAGGTGCTTCTCAAGACAGAAAAATTACTTGTGAGGTACTTGGTGCGTCAGGCGCGACGGAACATGGCAGTAGACACGCGCTCAGTTAAGGAGTACGCACGTGAACTGTATGCTGCAGTGTCACGAAAGATGGGAATTACAGAGCCCAAACCCTTTAATGCTTCCTCTGGGTGGTTACAGAGGTTTAAGAAGAGAAACAAGATCACCAATATCAACATTGGTGGTGAAGAAGCTAGTGCTGACCGTGTTGCAGCTCGGGAATTTCCTCCGTTTTTACGTAAGATTATGGAGGAAGGACAGTACACCAACGACCAGGTGTTTAACATGGACGAATTTGGTCTTTTTTGGAAAAAACTACCTTCCAAGACCTTTGTTGTGAAGAATGCCAGCAAGTGTCGGGGCCGGAAGTTGCAGAAGGAGCGCATCACCGTCCTGTTTACCACCAATGCCTCCGGTACCTGTAAGATCAAATTATCGGTGATCCACACAGCACGCAAGCCGCATGCCTACAAGACCATGGACATGACCAAGCTAAATGTCCACTGGCTGACCGCACGTAAGGCGTGGATGTTCTCTACACTGTCCCTCTCCTGGTTTGATGACTGTTTCGTTCCCGATGTGAAGAAATTCTGTGAGCAACAGAATGTGCCATTCAAGATTTTGTTGCTGCTGGACAACGCACCAGGACACTCGCCCCTACTGTTAGATCATCACCCCAACGTAAAAGTGGTCTTCCTTCCTCCCAACACTACATCTATATTACAGCTCATGGACCAAGAGTTAATCTGTAATATAAAAGCTGCATTCTCTACTAAAAAATTCAGCTGTCTGTAGCAACTGTTCGTCACGCATGGAGACATGTGTTGCAAGGCATTCCGGCCGTTAGGCAGAGTAAGTCTGTGACTGGTGAGGTTCAGACTGTTGCAGTAGCAGTGGACCTTGCCAGAGAAGCTGCGCAGAGTGTTACAGCTGCAGGCTTCTCCAAGACCACCAACGACGACATCCTGGAGGTGATAAGGGATCCTGATGTGACTACCGACGACATGGTAGATGTTGATGACGTCAGTGAAGAGGTAGGTGGTGCGTCATCCCAAGAAGAACGCCGCTTATCCCATAGTAATGTTAGGGGTACCATCGAGTGTATCGAGAAAGCCAAGCTCCTCCTTTCCGACGACCCTGACGCAAACAGGTATGAAATCTTCACTACCCAGCTGTTGCAGACTATGGAGCCCTACATCAAGGTTTATCACGACAACATAAACACCAGCCGTCAGCAAAGCATAACAGAGTTCTTCGCCTGCAACCCACCACAGCCAGCCCAAGCCAGTGATAGTGACAGAGGTAGAGACAGTGATGATGACTTTGAGGGATTTGTCAGTAAGGCACTAGTAAGTGTGGATGACACCGATGAAGACTCACCTGATGGCCAGTAGCCTGCCCTCTTCCTCGGAACCAGCCTCCATTCCCCTACGCCGACCCATCTCTTCTACTGACGTAAGTGTTAACCCCAGCCTTGTTTTTTTCTAACCTAACCTTCAGTTTATTCTTCTCTTATTGACTGTTCCCTTCTATATTATGTGTGGGTGAATACCATCATAAAGTTAGGAGGTGCCACGAAAAATAGCTTGTCACACATTATTGTGTCGGAAAAAAGTGGAGTTTGAAATTAAGCCGGTCTCTGGCTTCAATTAATCCCATATGTTATATATTTGTTCACTTTCACCTTTGAGCCGCCCGTGGAGTTGGATGCTGCCAGCGTAAAGTGAGGGTTATATATATATATATATATATATATATATATATATATATATATATATATATATATATATATATATATATATATATATATATATATATATATATATATATATATATATATATATATATATATTGAGTTCTATATAACAGCGATGTTTTGATAACGAATTTGCTCCTACTTGTGATTTATGAATTAGGAACATTTGTACTCTTATGACGCTTATTCTTCTCTTGATTTTTTGCTTACTATTTCTCCAATTTTGTGGTATTAACTGTGAATATGGTAAAGAAGAATATCTCCAAGAAGTGTTCTGGTGATAGAATTCCCGGTGATGATCGTAAAAGAAAGGATATAACACTTGAAGAGAAGCTCGATTTTATCAACCTCAAAATCACCCTTCTCCCCCATCAAGTTACATTCATATTTTTTCAAGGTAAAGTGTTACATTTACTGTATGATTTCATTATTTGATATGAATGTAACATTTATTTAGACTGTGCTATCCTTTGTGTTAGGCTAACTACTAAATTTTTTCGATTTCGAGTAATCTGCACCTAACCCTATTTTCTCCAAAAGCCCTGTTATTCCTATTACGCGATTTTCTATAACACGACATTTTACAAGAACACAATTATCGGATTATAGCAGAACTACATGTGTATATATATATATATATATATATATATATATATATATATATATATATATATATATATATATATATATATATATATATATATATATATATATATATATATATATATATATATATATATATATATATATATATATATATATATATATATATATATATATATATATATATATATATATATATATATATATATATATATATATATATATATATATATATATATATATATATATATATATATATATATATATATATATATATATATATATATACAGTGACCCCTCGTTTAACGAACGCCTCGGTTAACGAAATTTCGGTTAACGAACTGCTTTCCATAAGGATCTTCAATTCGGTTAACGAACAAAAATTCGGTTAACGAATTTCTTACGAACCGACCTCAACATGTTTTCGCTTGCACTGGCCGGGCAACCAGCTTTAGTATCAGTCTGCCAATACAGTAGTTGGTTCTAGGGCTTAAATTCCTAACTATTTTAGGAAATATCAAGAAGTTTATACTATTCAATAATTTTAAAAGTTTAATATTCAATTTTTTAGTCATTTTAACAATTATTGAACATAATTGAAGGTAAAGTGACGAGTTTAAAGCGCAGCATCCAGCCTCTTAACACAGCAAACAGGCGTTAGTCTGTCTGTTTTCACTGGAGGTAACATCTTGCTTGAGACTCTCTTCAACTAAACGCTTTTTTTCTGTGTTTCCAAGCAAATTATTGGTCATTTTGAAATATATTTTACATATTGACAATATATAATGCAGTACAGTGTTGATTTAAAGAAAATAATTTTGAAATACACCAAGAGAACTAAAATTTTATGGGTGAAATGGTGCCATGGGGTGACTTCTCTTCCACCCCAATGCCTTCTCTTCTTCCTTCTCCTCCACCCCCATTGTAATTCCCATCATCATCATCATCATCCAGGAGCCTTCTACATTCACACCTCAAAGTAAGTGAACTTTTCTACCATTTTTGTTGAATTTAGGAAATTTTCGGTGAGCTGGAACCAATTACCCAAAAACCCATTGAAACAATGGTTTCGGTTAACGAACTTTTCGGTTAACGAACGACCTTCTGGAACGGATTGAGTTCGTTAAGCGAGGGGTCACTATATATATATATATATATATATATATATATATATATATATATATATATATATATATATATATATATATATATATATATATATATATATATATATATATATATATATATATATATACAGTGGTACCCCACTTAACGCGGTCAATTGAACCCAGAGGGTCCCACGTTAAGTGAAAACCGCATTAAGTGAATAACAGAACATATGGGATTAATTCCAATAGAACCCAGCCCGACCCCCAAACTCCATTTTTTGACGACAAATAACTATGTTGTAGTAAAAATAACATCTTAATTTTATGATGGTACATGCACACAATTAATACTTAAGAGAAATACAGTCGCCAAGTTAATGTCCATTCAAATAATGGACTCAACTCCCTCCCCTCTCACACTACAGTACACAGCCAGCTAACAGATGGTCGGTCGGTCGGTCCCTCCCTCCCCCCCCCCACCCCCCACCAACCGTCCCAAGGAGATGTGTGGGATAACCTCAAACTAAAGTTAGGAAAATATAATTGACATTGCTGGATTCCTTGTAAGACCAGGAATATTTTGAATATAAATGTCATATATTTTTCACAAAAGATAACATACTTACTCAGATTAAAAATTTTATCTAAAAATTGTATGTTTAATGCAAAAAATATGTTGTTTATATTCAAAATGATCACCAAATTATAAGAATTCCAGCAATGTAAATTATATTCTGGCCGGATAATTTGTATGAATTTTATGAGCTAAAACAAATATCTACAGTTAATAAAAAAAAAAATATATTCTTCAACACTATCTGTCAATCAAAGTACCCCACCTTGCCTTCCCCCCCTCTTCCAACCGGGCGGTCAGTCCCAACCCTCCCCCCACCCCCCACCAATCCTCCATTCAAGAGTTTTTAACATTTAGTATTAAATAATACCTCAGATTAAAGTTAGGATAATATAATTGACATTGCTGGATTCCTTGTAAGACCAGGAATATTTTGAATATAAATGTCATATATTTTGGACAAAAGATAACATACTTACTCAGATTAAACATTTTATCTAAAAATTGTATGTTTAATGCAAAAAATATGTTGTTTATATTCAAAATGATCACCAAATTATAAGAATTCCAGCAATGTAAATTATATTCTGACCGGGTAATTTGTATGAATTTTATGAGCTAAAACAAATATCTTCAGTTAAAAAAAAATAATTCTTCACCGGGTAACAGATGGTTGGTCGGTTGGTCCCTCCCTCCCCCCAACCCCCCACCAACCGTCCCAAGGAGATGTGTGGGATAACCACTAAATTTTAATAAATAATACCTCAAACTAAAGTTAGGATAATATAATTGACATTGCTGGATTCCTTGTATGACCAGGAATATTTTGAATATAAATGTCATATATTTTGGACAAAAGATAACATACTTACTCAGATTAAACATTTTATCTAAAAATTGTATGTTTAATGCAAAAAATATGTTGTTTATATTCAAAATGATCACCAAATTATAAGAATTCCAGCAATGTAAACTATATTCTGGCTGGGTAATTTGTATGAATTTTATGAGCTAAAACAGGCAGTCAGGCAGGGTGGCGGGTGGGGGGTGGTGCGAATCTAAAAATAGCTCTGGAGCCGGACACTCACCGCGTATATGATGAAAAATGGCATATATGATGAAAAATGCCGCGTTAAGTGAAAGTTCAGCTTTGGCAAGGCACCGCGTATATGCGAAAACGCGTTAAGTGAAAGCGCGTTAAGCGGGGTAATATATATATATATATATATATATATATATATATATATATATATATATATATATATATATATATATATATATATATATATATATATATATATATATATATATATGTATACACACATATATATACATATATACATATACATATACATATACATATACATACACATACATCCCCTGCGTGACGGAAGGGTTCCGTTCCCGGAAATTTGACCTTATCTCGAAATTCCGTAACGCAAAACCTATTTTCCCATTATAAAACTGGAGAGGCGTTCCTCAGGAATTTTTTCGGGCCCAAAAAAGTAATTCAAGCACTTTTATTAATGAAAATAAACATTTATAAACACATACAATACAGTATATTAAATAATTTATGATATACCTTCTTAAAACACCAATTTAGGGGTTAATATTGCATAATAGTGCATTATACAGCTATGTGTATGATTATTTGAGTGCCCCGTCATAGGAGTCTGTTTTCTCTAACTTCAAGGCCGCCTGAGTCGTCTGTTTTCTCTTAATCTTAAAAGTGCACCAGGGACTTCTGTATTATTTTGTAGTGGTGACACAGAATTTGATATTGCAACTAGGGTTGCAATTGTTGAGTCAACTTTGGTATGTCTGATTACAGTGGAATATTCAAGATCCATTGTGAGTGATGTTTAAAGCTTCAACTGTCTTTATGTTTGGCAAAACTTGTCAGTCTGAATGGCATGTGTGAGGCGTTGTGTTTGTACAACCGCTACATATATAAATATATAATGTTTTGGTAATTATCAGAAACACACATAGGCATGATGAGGTTTATTACAAAGTGACGAAAAGGATACTGTAAAGTGGGTACTCCACAAAGCATGTGCTAGCCATGTCTCTTTATTTGAGTGCCTCGTCATAGGAGTCCGTTTTCTCTTAATCTTAAGAGTGCACCAGGGACTACTGTTTTATTTTTTAGTGGTGACACAGAATTTGATATTGCAACTGGGGTTGCAATTGTTGAGGCAACTTAGGTATGTGTGATTACAGTTGGAATATTCAAGATCCATTGTGAGTGATGTTTAAAGCCTCAACTGTCTTTATGGTTGGTAAAACTTTTCAAGTCTGTCAGTCTGAATGGAATGTGTGAGGCCTTGTGTTTGTTAAAAGTTACCCCAATTTCCGTAAGGGCGGATTTACGGGCCGTAACACGAAATTATTGGTCATAATTTACAAATTCCGTAAGAGCGAAATTTCTTAACCCGGGCTTCCGTAACGCGGGGATGCGTTCCAGAAGGTTGCTCGTTAACCAAAACCATTGTTTCAATGGGTTTTTGGGTAATTGGTTCCAGCTCACCGAAAATTGCCTAAAATCAACAAGAAAGGTAGTAAAGTACACTTACTTTGTGGTGTGTATGTAGAAGGCCCCTGGATGATGATGATGGGAATTAGAATGGGGGTGGATGAGAAGGGAGAAGAGAAGACATTGGGGTGGAAGAGAAATCACCCCATGGCGCCATTTCACTCCTAAAATTTTAGTTCTCTTGGTGTAATTCAAGATTATTTTCTTTAAATCAACACTGCACTGCATTATATACTGTCAATATGTAAAATAAATTTCAAATTGACCAATAATTTGCTTGGAAACACAGAAAAAAGCGTTTAGTTGAAGAGAGTCTCAAGCAAGATGTTACCTCCACTGAAAAGACACAGAGACTGACGCCTGTATGGTGTGTTGACAGGCTGTTTGGCGTACAAAAAACTAGCTTCCTGTACTTCAATTATGTTCAATAATTGTTAAAATGACTTACAAATTTAATATAAAACTTTTAAAATTATTGAATAATACAAACTTCTTGATATTTACTAAAATAGTAAGGAATTTAAGCCCTAGAACCGATTACTGTATTGGCGGACTAATACTACAGCTGGTGGACCGCCAAATGCAAGCGAAAACATGTAGAGGGGCGCTCGTTATAAACTTGTTAATGGGGGGATTGCTCGTTAACCGAAGTTAAGAATTTTATGGAAGGTAATTTGTAAACCGAAATCTCGTTAACCGACGCGCTCGTTAAAAATGACTAATAGGGGGGGAAGGGTGAACATTTTAGCCGACTGTCCGAATTAACCGATTTAGGGGTTAATATTGCATAGGCCTACATATATGATATTGGAAATACAGTACCGTATATACACTGTACGCTGAACATGGTACACAGTAACAAAAATACAGGAAATACTGTAAACATCATATAACTAGCTATATAAAACATTACAATATGTAAAAATAAAAAAGTTAACACCATAAATTGTTAATTTCATTTACCTTTGATAGATGACAGATGAGCTTGATGTGGTGGAGGTGGGGGGTAGAGGTGATAACTTGTCATTCGGAGTCAGTAGAGCTATGATGCTCCACTGGTCATTGTCCCCCACTCGTAGTAGTCTGAGGTGACTGACTGAGGATGGCCTGAGTCAGCAGCAGGAGGGTCATCAATACTATCGTCAGCAGGCTCAACAGCTGCAGCAAGGTTGGGATGAACTGGCTTGAAGAATGAGTCGAGTTTCAGTTGTTTACCTTGCTGATGCTGCTTCTGGATAATGAGTTCCCTTAAGGCTCTAATATGTTGATAGTACAGTAATGTTGAACATCTGAACATCAGTTTCTGCTGACAATTCAATGTACGAAATGACATTATCAATGAATTCTCGTATAACAGAGAGTTTGGGTTTGGGCAATGGTTCGTCGTCTTCCTCATCTTCACTATCTCTGCTGTCACCAACGAGAACTTCATCCGCTATTTCTTCTTTTGTTAAGACTTGGTATCCAGGGTCACCCTCTGTGTTTTCTAGCCAGTTTCTGATGTCGTCTTCTGTGACATCATTTTCTCCCGCCCTCTGAAGGATACGATGAAAGTCCCTTGCCTCGAATCCTTCGAAATCATATTCTACCTCCACATTGTACAGAAGTTTTTTCCAAGCATGGGTAATTTTATTACACATTCCATGGCAATTTCTAAATCGCCATAACCACCCGTCACTAGCTTCGAAATTCTCGATGCCCATATGATTTGCTAGCTTAGCAGCAGCAGCAGCTTGAATTTCTACACCACGGACGACTTTATCACAGGATCATTGCTGCATAAACCACTTCGTCATTGCCTCCTCAAGATTTGTATCTTTTGCCACTCTCATACGCTTCCTTGCACCAACAGATGATGATTTAGAATTTGCATCAACAGTATACAGTATTTCAAAGAAAATGCAGTGAGTTTGTCCTTAGCCTTGCGCATGTCCGAAACTGTTTGCTTTTTAACACCATACTCGTCACAAACTCAAGCCACCGAAGCACCAGCCTCTAACTTCCTTATAAGTTTCAGTTTCTGGTGTCACGGAAGGGTCACATGCTTCCTCTTCGGCGTATTGCTCCCCCTTGAAGACATGATGCAAATAAAATACAAGGCTGAAAGGTGCCTAATCACTGAAATATCAACGAAAATTGCAGGGCAACACAACACTGATACTCGAATATGGCGCTAAAAGTCAACAATGACTGGCGGTCTGGCGCGCGCGAGCCATCTATCGGACAATCCCACAACCAGAAATTTGACACGGACAGTCCCTCGCTTAACTCAGATTTCGTCAGGTTTATCCAATATCCGGATTAAAGGGGTCCGTTTTAACGAGAGTCGACTGTATATACACACAGTATAGTCTGGGTTTACGCGGTTAATTAAACCCATGGAGGTCCATGTATAAAGCGGAACGCGTAAATAAAATAACAGAACATATGGGATTAATTGAAATAAAGACTGGGCCGACCACCAGACACCCTTTTACGGGCTATCGCTGACACAATAAGTATATTGTAGTAAAAAGAACATCTTAATTTTATGATGGTATGCACACACAATGAATATTTAAGAGAAATATCAATAATATTGGGTTTTTAACACTTACGTTAGTAGGAGAGATGGCTGGGCACAGGGGATGGGGGTTGGTTCCAAGGCAGAGGGCAGATTATTGGCCCTCACCTGTATCACCTGTATCTCTATCCACCATAGAGGCTGGCAGGGCCTCCTTGTCAAACCCCTCAAAGTTCATATCCTCACTATCACTACCTTGGGCTGGCTGTGGTGGGTGGCGGGTAAAGAACTCGGTGATGTTTTGTTTGGCTAGCATTGATGTGGTCGTGATACAACTTAACATAGGGCTCCAGGGATTGCAACTGAAGGTTATTAGACACTTCGTAGCGATGATTGACTGGGTCTTTGGCAAAGAGGAGCTTCAATCTCTCAGCTGCCTCGATGATTTCCTTCACATCAGCATGTGTTAGTTTCTGCTCTTGTTCTTCTGTAACACCTCGCTGCTCACTGACGTCATCATCTTGCAACATCTCGTCTGCGGATACCTCAGGTTACCTGATTACCTCCAGGATGTTCTCGTTGGTGGTCTCGGAAAAGCCTGCAGCTCTAACACTTTGTGCAGCATTTCTTGCATTCTCCAATGCCACAGCAACAGA
>NW_024754037.1:155000-157500 GCF_018991925.1 Homarus americanus
CCCGACCCCCAAACTCCACTTTTTGAAGACACATAACTATGTTGTAGTAAAATAACATCTTAATTTTATGATGGTACATGCACACAATTAATACTTAAGAGAAATAGAGAAATACAGTCGCCAAGTTAATGTCCATTCAAATAATGGACTCAACTCCCTCCCCCTCTCACACTACACTGCCGGCTCTTCCCTCTCTGAGAAATTTTTTGGGGAAAACCACTAAATTTTAATAAATAATACCTCAAACTAAAGTTAGGATAATACAATTGACATTGCTGGATTCCTTGTAAGACCAGGAATATTTTGAATATAAATGTCATATATTTTGCACAAAAGATAACATAGTTACCCAGAGAAAAATTTTTATCTAAAATTTGTATGTCTAATGCAAAATATATGATGTTTATATTCAAAATGATCACCAAATTATAAGAATTCCAGCAATGTAAATTATATTCTGACCGGGTAATTTGTATTAATTTTATGAGCTAAAACAAATATCTTCAGTTAATAAAAAAAAAAATAATCTTCACGACAGTATCTGTCAATCAAAGTACCCCACCTTGCCTCCCCCTCTTCCAACCGCGCGGTCAGTCCCAACCCTCTCCCCCACCCCCCACCAATCCTCCCTTCAAGAGATGTGGGGTGAAAAAAATAAATTTTAACATTTTGTATTAAATAATACCTCAGATTAAAGTTAGGATAATATAATTGACATTACTGGATTCCTTGTAAGACCAGGAATATTTTGAATATAAATGTCATATATTTTGCACAAAAGATAACATATTTACTCAGAAAACATTTTATCTAAAATTTGTATGTCTAATGCAAAATATATGATGTTTATATTCAAAATGATCATCAAATTATAAGAATTCCAGCAATGTAAATTATATTCTGACCGGGTAATTTGTATGAATTTTATGAGCTAAAACAAATATCTTCAGTTAATAAAAAAAAAAAATATTCTTCACAGGGTAACAGATGGTCGGTCGGTCCCTCCCTCCCCCCCACCCCCCACCAACCGTCCCAAGGAAATGTGTGGGAAAACCAGAATACTTAACTTTTTTGTAATAAATAATACCTCAAACTAAAGTTAGGATAATATAATTGACATTGCTGGATTCCTTGTAAGACCAGGAATATTTTGAATATAAATGTCATATATTTTGCACAAAAGATAACATAGTTACTCAGAGAAAAAATTTTATCTAAAATTTGTATGTCTAATGCAAAATATATGATGTTTATATTCAAAATGATCACCAAATTATAAGAATTCCAGTAATGTAAATTATATTCTGGCCGGGTAATTTGTATGAATTTTATGAGCTAAAACAGGCAGTCAGGCAGGGTGGCGGGTGGGGCAAATCTAAAAATAGCGTCTCGAGCCGGACACTCACCGCATATATGTGGAAAAAATCCGTGTTAAGTGAAAGTTCAGCTCTGGCGAGGCACCGCGTATATGATAAAACCCGTTAAGTGAAACCGCGTTAGGCGGGGTAATACTGTATATATATATATATACAGTAGTACCCCGATTTACGCGGTCAATTGAACCCACAGGGTACCGCGGAAAGTGAAAACCGCGTAAAGTGAACAACAGAACATATGGGATTAATTCCAATAGTGACTGGCCCAACCCCCAAACTCCACTTTTTCCGACACAATACCTATGTTGTAGTAAAAATAACATCTAAATTTTATGATGGTATGCTCACGCAATTAATATTTAAGAGAAATACAGTCGCCAGGTTAATGTCCATTCAAATAATGGACTCAAATCCCCCCCCCCCTCTTCCCAGCTCACAGGCCCCTACCTCTCTGAGAAATGATTGGGTGAAACACTAGATTTTAAGATTTAGTAATAAATAATACCTCAGACTAAAGTTAGGATAATATAATTGACATTTCTGGATTCCTTGCAGGTCAGGGAATATTTTGAATGTAAACTTCATATATTATGCACAAAAGATAAAATACAGGTTGTACCTCGCTAGTCCGGCGACCTCGGGACCTGACCGGTGCCGAACCATGGAAATTGCCGGACCATGGAAATTCACCCTTTTCCTGGATAGATAGTGACTTGTGCTTATGCTTGGAAGCACTAGCATCACTTTCTCTGCATCATGGTCTCTTTGAAGACATATTGAAGGGTTAAATGTCGTATAGTAGCTTCTCAAATTTCGCGAGTTTTTAATTCTTAACGTATTTTATTGGAACACACAAAAATAAATAAATAAAAATTTTGACGACGGAAACTTGAATTTCGACGGGTTTGAACGGCCCGCCAACGTGCAGACGACGTGCATAATCGTGTAAACAGCGTCATTTCTCTTATGTACAAAAGATTCATTATTGTTTATTACTGAATGTCTTTTTTATTGAATTAATGTTTATGTGTGCAAAATGAGCAATACAATTCATTAATAATACGTAGAATATTAAAACACACGAGGAAATGACACAGCATTGTTTTCGTTGATTACAAAACCAG
>NW_024754037.1:160000-162722 GCF_018991925.1 Homarus americanus
ATATATATATATATATATATATATATATATATATATATATATATATATATATATATATATATATATATATATATATATATTTTATGTAAATCCACAATGAAAACGTGATAAGATACTGATAATTATCGAACAACGAGCACCTTAGCTGTCTTTATCAAGCCTTTATTTAAGCCTCTGTCCATGTAGTCCAGTTGCCTCTGAAGATGTCTTGAATAAACGAAGCTAAGGTGCCCGTTGTTTCATTTTCCGTGTGATTTTATCAATATATATATATATATATATATATATATATATATATATATATATATATATATATATATATATATATATATATATATATATATATATATATATATATATATATATATATATATATATATATATATATATATATATATATATATATATATATATATATATATATATATATATATATATATATATATATATATATATATATATATATATATATATATATATATATATATATATATATATATATATATATATATATACAGTACTATATATAATTACTGTATCTGGGATCTTCGTTACCCCTCACCACACATTCTATTACAGTATAGGAAATCGTAATATTACGTCATGGACTCATGTTCTCGCAACCAATCACAATCGCGAGCAGTTGAACCAATCAGCGTATTCGGCAAAGAAAAGTCGGAAATCCCGTCAGCCCTGGTGTGCATACGCATTTGCGTAGGTTTCCAGGATCTCCTTTAGGGCGCGTTCGATGTGAACGACGAAGGGAGGTCGTCTGCATACTGAAGTTCAGTGATGGAAGCTGCGGACACCTTTGTGTTTGCCTGGAGTCGTCTTATGTTGAAATGAACGCGCCGCCATTGTGCAGGACACTGCCGTTCATGCCATCATGCAGTTGCCTCACGATGTCTATATTGAGTTTTCTCCAAACACTTCTGGTCTGTTTCAGAAAGTCGGATTTTTTTAGTAACTCGGTAAAGTTTATCTCTTTAAGGACGATGGTTTAAGTGAAAACTCTTTGAGGATGATGGTTTAAATTATAACTCTGAGGATGATGGTTTAAATTATAACTCTTTGTAAATGATGGTTTAAATTATAACTCTTTGAGGATGATGGTTTAAATTATAACTCTTTGAGGATGATGGTTTAAATTATAACTCTTTCAGGATGATGGTTTAAGTTATAACTTTGAGGTTGATGGTATAAGTTATATCTCTTTGAGGACAATGGTTTAAGTTATAACTCTTTGAGGATGATGGTTTAAGTTATAACTCCTTGAGGATGATGGTTTAAGTTATAACTCTTTGAGGATTATGGTTTAAATTTTAACTCTTTGAGGATGATTGTTTAAATTTTAACTCTTTGAGGATGATGGTTTAATTTATAACTCGTTGAGGATGATGGTTTTAGCTATAATTCTTTGAGGATGATAGTTTAAATTATAACTGTTTGAGGACGATGGTTTAAGTTATACCTCTTTGAGGATGATGGTTTAAATTATAACTCTTTGAGGACGATGGTTTAAGTTATAACTCATTGAGGATGATGGTTTAAATTATAACTCTTTGAGGACGATGGTTTAAATTATAACTCTTTGAGGATGATGGTTTAAGTTATAACTCTTTGAGGATGATGGTTTAAGTTATAACTCTTTGAGGACGATGGTTTAAGTTATAACTCTTTGAGGATGATGGTTTAAGTTATAACTCTTTGAGGATGATGGTTTAAGTTATAACTCTGAGGATGATCACTACAACACTAGTACTACATGTTCACTACAACACTAGTACTACATGTTCACTAAACACTAGTACTACATGTTCACTCCAGCACTAGTACTACATGTTCACTACAACACTACTATTAATACATGTTCACTACAACACTAATACAACATGTTCACTACAACACTTGTCCTACATTTTCACTACAAAACTAGAACCATATGTTCACTACAACACCAGTACTACATGTTCACTACAACACTAGTACTACATGTTCGCTACAGCACTAGTACTACATGTTCACTACAAAACTAGAACCACATGTTCACTACAACACCAGTACTACATGTCCACTACAACACTAATACAACATGTTCACTACAACACTTGTACTACATGTTCACTACAAAACTAGTACCACATGTTTACTACAACACTAGTACTACAACACTAGTAATTTTATGTTTCATCAGCTACTAGTACTACATGTTCACCACAATACTAGTACTACATGCTCACTACAGCACTACTAGTACTACATGTTCACTACAAGACTAGTACTACATGTCCACTACAACACTACTATACCACATGTTAACTCACATCTAGTACTACAGGTTTACTACAACACTAGTACTACATGATCACTACAATCACTATACTACAGGTTTACTACAACACTAGTACTACATGTTCACTACAACACTAGTAGTACATGTTCACTACAACATTCAATGCCATATGTTCTCATAACACTATTACTACATGTCCATTTACTAACCCTACCATTACTACATGTTCAGTACAACACTATAATAAGGTTACTACAACACTAGTAATACATGTTCATTACAACACTAGTAATTTACATGTTTACTACAACACTAGTACTACATGTTCACTACAACACTAGTACTACATATACTCACTAGTTCACTAGTACCACTATTCCTGTACCTGGCTAGTCACTGTTCCAACTCTGTTTATATAATTTTGCATTA
>NW_024754038.1:0-14817 GCF_018991925.1 Homarus americanus
TGCTCTTAATTTGGCGATCATTTTTTGTTGTAAATAACCCTAAAAAAATCCCCACATAAACTTTACTGAAATTCATAAAATATTATACAAGTTAATACAGTTTTTATTTATGAATCTTCCTGTATTTATGCATCAATGATAAAGTTATGCTGAAGATGACATGGGTCCTGGTTATAGACTTGCAGTACGGGAGAACTTTTTGGATAGTCGGGTTGTTCTAAAGCACACACACACACACACACACACTGACTGTTGTACAATAAACATGGTGTCTTCATTACCATCTTGAGGACATATTCCTCCTGGGAGTAAAACAAACGCCAGCAGACAAGACAAAGAGAACTTCATAATCGTCAAGAGAGTGAAGTGCACTAGTGACAAATACTTCACCCAACTGAGTATATTTGGGGCTAGTGAAGGTGAAGTGTAGCAGGCGTCAACCACTCTAGGTGGGCTGAGCTCTAGAGTGCACGGTGCCTCATGGTGAAACACACACTAGACTCTAGAGTAACTTGCACCTAGACACCGGACGTGACGTGACTCAGACGTGAGTCGTGCAATATGGAAGCTTAATTCATACTTTCTGTATTTTCCTTTTCTAAGTAATCCTTCATAATGCCGCCAGTTTCAATATCCATTAAAATAATAAATCATCATTTTTTTCCTCATTCACTAGCATTATGTACATTATACTTAAATCAAATTTTAATGCTCAGAAATGAGAATAATGAGTTCTGGATTTTTCATTACAGTTCATTTTACCGTCAGGTGAGATGCACTCTACTATGGTGAAAAACACTCTAGAGTGCATCTCACCTGGTGGTAAAAGGCACTCTAGAGGTGCAAATTACTCTAGTGTGTGTTTCACCATGAGCCACCGTGCACTCTAGAGCCCAGCCCACCTAGAGTGGCTGACGCCTGCTACACCGGCCTCCACTGAGACAACCCTCCTCACTCGCTCTGTTCTCAAAGGTTTTACAAGACGGAAAATTCCCACAGTCAGTCTGTGTCTCCCTCGAGAACAATGCTTTAGTTTCTCACCAACGTCATATGTATATTTTACACACGTATTTTGCATGGTGGTGGCTAAGATGTACAATAGTCAACATGACACTTGAGGATATCTCTTATGTATGTGCACGGTCTTGTGTCGTGCTGGAGAACGTGTACCACCGGGAAGCTCAGCTGCCGCGATAATGTGTGAACAAGCACATGGGCGGCGCCTCACTATGAGTGAGTGATGGTCTAGTGTTTACTTCCACACTGTGAGAGTCCCACAACTTTGAGTGTTAACTGACTTTTACTTTAATACTAAAGTTGATGCATAATTAATGTGTGATGTACGATGAATATAATGACATCGCCTTAATTCTTGATTCAATTATGCCAGTTTGTGTACCCAACTTTATCAAGATTCGGGATCATCACAAAAGCATATCACCCTGTTTTACGTACACACACACACACACACACAAGAAAATGCAAATAGAATGCAACTTCATACAACATGCTCCATTTACTTTTTTCTGACGTCGTTCTGTCAACACTCGATAACACCTGTTCATGACAGAGCGACCCCTGAACACCGCCATTTACATGTGCAACCCCGTGTTAGGTTAGGTTGTCTGGTGTTGTTCAGTGTGTCTAGAGTTGGTGGCAGTATTTAATGAATTATACATGTACTGCTTCACAACTTGGAGAATTATACAACTACTGCGTCACATCTTGGAGAATTATACATGTACTGCGTCACATCTTGGAGGATTATTATGACGGCGTTACATAAGAGAAGCATTTTAGGAACATCCGACCAGAAGTTTGATTTATTTATTTACCTCATGGGCAAAACAACATAGGCGTGGCTTATGATGTTAAATATTTAAGGCAATTATATACATTAAGGTAGACTACAGGTAGGAAATATATATTGAAGGATGATGACTTATATTGTGTGAGACTATGTCTCTGTCTCTGCACACCGTGTTAATGTGTGGAGAAGGAGAGGGAGGTTCTTACACTGTACCATCACATGAAGGTGGTCCTATATTTGTATTTAATGACGTTGTTGGAGGGGGATGGGAGAGTGCCAGGCGGAACACCCTGACTTACTGACTCAAATACTGTAGTTGTGACAGAGAAGAAAGACCAGATAATTAAGAGAAAGAAGAAGGGAATAAGCAAGAATACAATTATTCTCATAAATATTACATACAATACCACTTTCTGCCTCATAAGATATGTTGATCAAGTGATCATTTGTGGTCAAGTTTTCCAGTTACCTGAGATAACCTGAGTTGATCATCATTTGTAGCTTTCTTTTCATCCTTTCTATGTTGTCTGCATCTTAACTTTCTCTTAGTTCCCCTCTCAGGTCCTTTGCTTTCTTTCCGGTTTTCTTTGCAGATTTTTGTGATGCTACTCAGCGGCTTTCCACGCCCTTGAGCTCTCTCTCTCTCTCTCTCTCTCTCTCTCCAGGTCCTTTACAGTTCTTCCACAAAACCTCTCAGAAAAATATCGTCGTTTCCTGAATTGTATATTGTATAGGTTTCAGGTACCGAGGGTGAGAGTTGAACAACATACACACACACACACGTACCATTATTTCCACATATTTTCCTGGTATGAATAATATCAATAAGAAAATAAAGGCTCCTCGGCTAGTGGGTAGAGGATCTCGTTTTTCTTGTGGTTCTGTTTATATTTTTTCACGAAACGACTTCCTGAGCCGAGGCTTCCTAGGCGGGGATATGGAAGAATCTTGTGTATTGAGCGAGGAAGTGTATTGTGTGTCTTGGTGAGGGGTATTTCCTCGTCTGGGTTAAAGTATATGTGTTTGGGTGTATGAATGTATAGTGTGTGTATAAATGTAGAATGTGGACAGTGAATAGTGTATAATTGTATAGATATGTAATGTGTAAATAGGTTTGAGTGTGTATGAATGTATAGATATGTAATGTGTAAATAGGTTTGAGTGTGTATGAATGTATAGATATGTAATGTGTATGTATGTTTGAGTGTGTATGAATGTATAGATATGTAATGTGTATGTATGTTTGAGTGTGTATGAATGTATAGATATGTAATGTGTATGTATGTTTATGACCAAGAGAGTTTATAGAAGCATTATCGTGTATATCCAGGATAAGAAAGATGACTAATATGCATAATTCTGTAACAAGAGATAGGTTTATACCTTACATTTAAACAGGTGATGACTTATATGTAATAGCTCTCTCGCTTTTGTTGAGGTTTGCAGTGTGTGTTGGAAGCCTGTATGAGTTCAGTTATCCTCAAGCCAGACAGGTTGATCCAGGGAGGCGATTCAGGTTTATTTATAGAGATACAGAATAAAAAAAAATCCTATATGAAGTTTCTTTAAGGATTCTTTCTTTAAGGGCATTAGCCCACCCGGGCACGGGTCATTTTTAATGACCCACATCAAGGCCCGGGGGGGCGAAAATATAATAAAACAATAATAATAATAATAATAATTATGCCAATGATGATGATAATGGTAATAATAATAATAATAGTAATAAAATTAATATAAATATATTTAATAAATAACAATTATAATAAAAGAAAATAATAATAATAATAATAATAATAATAATAATAATAATAAAATTAATAACAATATTTAAAAACAAAATTATAATAAAAGAAAATACACATACAGTAATAATAAAAGTCTATAAAAATTATAAATAATAATAATAATAATAATATCCCCTGTAATAATAAAGAGCCATGAATAAATTCAAAAACAAAAAAATTAAAATATCAATAGTGAGAAATGATATATGTATGTTGTGTTGTTAATAGTAAGAGTAACAATTGAGACCCTGCAATTGTGTGTAAATGAGGCAGAAAGTCAGATCAGCAACCTGGGACTTGGTCACAATTTTTGTGATGCCATATGGCAGCAGGGTCTACCATTAGACAACACATTATGCTTCCAATATCTTCCCAGATGGTAGTACCTCCCTGTTTGTGAAATGGTTTAATCAAGAGTAAATAGATCTGTGGTAAAGTTGCAGGTAGAGTGTGAATAAAGCTTAGAATGGATCTTATAGGAAATAGAGTTCAGTATACCAAGTCTCTGGTAGACAAGGAGGTGAGGGTTTGGGTGGTTCAGTTTGGGACGGCCCGTGTGAGGGAACCAGTGACTCTTATAGTACAACACCTTGGCTGCCACACTGAGTAAGAATCACCAAAACCATCCCATGTGTAATACTCTCAGGTGACCTACAACCATGGTGGCTCTTGTCTCAGTATATGTTGACTAGTACTACCTGAAGCCAGACTATATCAGAACATTACTAATGGCGACTTTGAAGTTGATTGGCTTATTATAATGATGACAATAATATTAAGGAACAATAACAAAGGAAGAGAGAAATTAGGTATATAAATTATTTCTCTTTAATGTTTGGTTTATGACTTTATGGGTTGAATTTAAGACATAAAACACATTCCTCTCTGCATGGAATAGGTTTATTGCCTCTTACGTCGGTTTATGGCAGATTTATTTACTAATTTAGTGGTTGGCGGCAGCAGTCACGTGACATCATGAAGGTCATCACATCGTAATGTTTTAATACTGTTTGCCGTGTTAATACAGTTCGTCTTAAATCTGTTAGTACGCCAGTGATGTTTCCTTAGGGGAATATAATGATAAAAATGTTGTAAAACGGAATTAACTGGAAATACAGTAAGGATTACAACATAAGCGTGGTGTGTGTTTGGTCGCGTGTGTGGGGACCTGTTGATGAAGATCGAGGCAGAAGTTAAATGAGATTCTCACTTAAACTCTGAGTTACTCGAGAGTTCACGACTGCTGCCGAAATTGACCAAGTTAGGATGACCCGAGAGACCAAGGATTAGGGGGTAGGTCTGGTCAGCGTAACGGGGGAGGGGGGGGTGTCGGGGCTCAGGGACTTCTGGGGTCAAAGGGTAACTCGGGTCAAGGTGAGGCTTGGGTAGTTGTGGGAACGGCTGAGGTCATTATCTGAAATGAACCAGAGTGAACAAAGACGGCTTGAGAGAGAGGGTGAGAGAGAGACGTGGTCAAAGAAGTTATTAACCTAGAACGAGTATTTTTTCTTTTTTTCTTGACCTCGGCTCTGTCCTTCAGCTCTCACCCTTAGCCCTCATCCTCACCCTTCACCCCGCTCCTCTCACCCTAACTCTCACCCCTCCCTCTCAACTTTTATCCTCGGCCCTCTCCCTCACCCTAACTCTCACTCCTCCCTCTCAGCCCTCACCTCAGACCTTGGGACAGCTACCTGGGTCAGTAATAGATCTCAGGTAGGATCTGTGTGACGCACCTGGTAAGTCCCCCACCATCATGCTTATGGTTGCTGCTGTTAATATTGTTACTGTTGCAGCTGTTACTGTGGTGTAATAATGTTCAGCATGCTCGTCTGGTAAGCGAGCGGAGCCGGGTTCGATCCCCGGGCAGGGTGAAATTATGGGCAAGTGTCTTTAAGCCATTTGCCTCTGTCTACCCAGCAGTAATTGGGAACCTGGATGTTAATCGATTTGCGGATCGTGTTCCAGGGTAATGGTGAGCCAGTGCAGTTGGCGAATTGTCCGGTCTTCTTGGACTATTCCTTGACACTGAATCATGCAGCTAGCTCGTTAACTCAGGGTGTGGTTGTTGTGTTGGCGACAGCTTCTACACCTTTAACAGATTCATGCCTAGTTGGTCCTTGGGTCGGCCATCCTCGGTAACACGAAGAGCAACCATTATTATTTTAGTGTTGTTGATGCGGTTATTGATAGTTTTGTTGTTATTGTTGATGCTGGTGTTTGTGGTGATAACTGCTGCTGTTGGCTGTTGTGTCTATTCTTCTTTATCGTGGTATTTTATGAGGAACTGGACGAGTACACTGCCATATATATTATCATGACGGTTTTCTTGTTCTATATTGGTGATAAATGTCTTAAAATTAGGTTAGTTTACTTTAGGTTAGGTTGACAGTCTTAATTGGTATGGATCTATAGGGATCTGGCAGCATGTCTGGACTGTTTCATCAACCTCCTTTTGTGTGCTTATTTGGCTTTTGTGGCGCCTTACAGTGAGATATGGTTTTAAATCTCTCTCTCTCACAGTTGGTAGTGGTAAAGAGCTCAAACACGTTTCTGATGATAATGATACAACTTTTTCTTGTGAGTGTTTCAACCTGCACGAGAAGTTCCTTGTTTATATTCCTCTTTTATTTGTCTTTCTCCTAATTACTACGTGTCATTTTTATTGCTGTTCTTCTTATTATTTTCTTCCCGGTGATCATCTCGTTATCTTCACTTTGTATGAGGTGACTTGGGGGGGGGGGTCTCCAGGGATGTTTATATACCGCTGAAGAAAGGACACGACACACACTGACGCCAGAGAGCCATACATCAAGGAAAGTTATCACATAATGATATATATTGCTTTAATTAATGAGTTAATGTTGTATTTTATACCATAGGAAAGCAAGAGCGACAACCACCAGACTGTGTAATTTGTCAGATTTATTGTTTGTTTTAACTCACAATTACCACAAAACACAATAACATTTGGCGGTAATTTCACAGTCCCTCTACACATTATGTTGACATTAGCTTAATTACCCCAATTGAAGGTAATATAAATGATGCATGAGTTTGTATTGTCATAAGTCATCACTAATGGTACGTTAATTATCATGTATATTTGCTTAACCATTGTCCAGGACTCCTCGATTCCTAGTAAGAGAAGTGATCAGTTTCCATCAGCAACAATGTCCATTTAACATCCTTGAAGCTTACCATTTAAATTTAATTAACCCTTCAGTAATTTTCACCCAGATGCTTATTTAATCAAGTTACGATTATCGTGTGGAATTTAATTAACTTTTCCGTCATTTTCTTCTCGACTTTTACTGGATCAAGTTATTCGCGTCATATATTTTCCAGATAATTAAAAAAAAAATCTAACCTCCCTCACCAGACACCGGCCAACCTAAATGATATCAACAACTTACCTTTTATCACGTAAGACAATTAAGTGCGGACGATACAATGCACTTAAAAAAAATCCTCTTTCGCGAAAAAAATCCACCCGAGCAGAAAAGGCGAGGATTAGGTTGATTAATCCCGGCCAGAAATAGAAAAAAAAATCCCTGTAATTTTTTTTGTGTTGTCGGGAGGATTAGCGACTAATTCCAAGTAAATCTCTGATATTTCCCTTTTTCTCGGTAATTCCTGTAATGTGTTAAATTTTTCACACAAATTTAGATAAACCAATTGGATAAAGTTGTAAATTATTCGGAGATAAAACTCACGAGAACAGGTAGTGAGAGTTGTGAGTTGTTGGTGGAGGAAGATTACAGGTGAGGATCATCCCACCACACAACACCTATCTCACCACCACCACCACACCTAACTCAGCACCTATCACCACACACCACCACCACACACCGCCACCACCACCACCACTACTACCACTCAACACCACCACTACACAACACCTGCCACACTTTCATTACAACAGTATCCCGGTGTTAGTCATAAAGGCACGCCAGCACAGTGATATTTCCGGAAAAAAATGTGTTGTTTAATGTTGATATTTAAGATGCAAGAACCATAACCATATGACTGGTGCTCTTATATAATGAAAATGTGCAGCTGACACCACCAAAATGAGTTTACTTTATTATTATTAACTAATCTGCAAATAGAGTTTAACAATGTTCATATTATTATTTTTTTTACATCTAATACAGTTAACATTTATTATAACGGGTATGGTATAATACTGCTACTAATGATAATTATAATAACAATAATGATAATAATAATAATATTAATAATAATGATAATGACAATAATAGTAACTACAACAACAACAATAATAATCATAATAATAATAATAATAACGACGATGATGATGATGATGACACACACACACCTTGACGTAGCTCTTCACTTATATCAATAAGTTCATCTGTACATTGTCCTCGTAGTCTCCAGTCTTAATCTATACCTTTATGACGTGGGTTATGGTCGTGGGTTGTGGGTCGTATTATGGTCGTGGGTCGTAAAAGTTGAAAGGTCATTTACTGTTATTACCAAACACCTCTCTCTCTCTCTCTCTCTCCAGAAATATGAGAAGAACCATCGAACTGCAGACAAATTCCCTTGAGCCTTACCTAATCTTATTCTTTTTCTCTCCTTCCTTTCTCTCTTTCTCTTTCTCTCTCCCTCTTTCTCTCTCTTTCCAGATATCCAAATTTGCTTTTGGTTAGTCGTGAATTATATTGGTAAGAAAAACCATCACTTTGTAAGATTATGCTGTGAGCTTTACATAAGTTATCGGGGGAATCTGGGACACATCGGAGGTACTGAAGAATTATGGTTAACTCGCTTGATATTGCTTTTGAGAGAGAGAGAAACAGAGAGAGAGCTACCTCCTCCACCACACCACCACAATGCTGACCATCCTAGCTACCACACCACCATAACGTTGACCATTCTAGGTACCACACCACCCCATAACACTGACCATCCTAGCTTCCACACCACCACAGCGCTGGTCCCTCACGCTTGAACTTAACTCACGGTAGTTTCTCCTCCTTTCAAGGGCATCACTGAGAAAAATCTAAGCCATCTGAGAGTGTTGAAGATACACCTCACCACCAAGGAGAAACACTTTATGTAACATAGTGTCCAATTCTCTATAATACGGACTGCTTTGTTTACGTGTGGCCGAGAAATAGTGCAGCGGGAGTGTATCTAAAGATTCTCAGTTTACTGTTTATGAGTTTACTGAAATGTGAGACTAAAAAAGAATTATCTAAGAGCATCTTATAGTTGTTTGTAGATATACACTTTGTTTACTTATATATATATATGTGTGTGGCTAAAATAAAATTATAGGAAGATTGGATTAGTTATATAAATACTTGGAGTTGAATTATCACAAAAGAAGATCAATTTATCGTCAATATACTTTGAGCTTTACTATTTTAAAAGATCAAATATATTGCCTTTATATAAATACTTTAAGTTTACTAATATATGTAACTAAACGTAAATCATCCTGAAGGAAACTGAAATTGATAGTGTATATATTTATCCTCAAATGTCTACAATAACTGTAGTTGTGTTGCAGTAAAAGGAGAACGTTTATTGTTGTTCAGGAGAGGCTATGAGGGTCACAAGTCACTGCAACCGTTTAATTTTTTTAACACAACAAACACGGGAGCCTTAGTGCCTGGCTATATACTACTGTTATACTAGAGAGAGAGAGTGAGAGGCAACATTTCCACCAAGACTCACATAAGAAACAGAAGGTTCAGTTTACAATCGAATTTCCAATAACAATCACAGTTAACGTTTTCTCAACCCGAGATTAAGCAGTTGTCATACCGAGTTATATACATATTTTGTTTCTGTATGATGATGATACCTGGTGTATGTGTGTGTGGGGGGGGGGGAGACAGCTCAAATTAAAAACAATATATTTTAAGTACACTCTTTTTCCGTATTTAGATTAAAAAAAAGCGACAACTTATGGATTGGAAATGTTTGAACATTATGCTTATTAGTATATAATAATTGGTGGGAAAGGTCAAGTATGATTCGTTTATAAACACCGACGTCAACACTCTAGCCTCAGGGTATCACCAGGTCAGTAGCACTAATTCTCACGGGTGAAAAATATAAAAAACAAAAGCTATAATTATATTCCTTTTCTGCAGGTTGTTGGTCTCTGGGGAAATTAGGAGTGATAAATGACTTTCATCAATTTATAGAGAACAGATGAAGGAATTCCCCGCCAGGTGAGATAACCTGACCTTCTCTAATTAATGAAACCAACAGCCGCTCTTAATGGATTTATTGTCTGAACCAAAACTATTAAAGTGAAACAAGGATGAAGTCAATAGCCGTGATCAATACCAGGTTTTAGAGGACAAAATCATAACACAGATTCACAAGTAGTTTACACGTAGTGTGTGTGACGAAGTCTGTCATTCTCCCCAAAGTATTGATCATAACAACACCACGGCCACACATCACCACCACCGAGTGACATTGAATGTAACACCTACAATAATTACTTTGAAATTAATTAAATTTAATAATGCTTATTGGTTCACAATGAAGGGCATATTAACATAGTTCACCATTGTATAAACTAGCGAAGATATATATAAAGGGGATATAGATAAAGTTCTTATAATATCCGAGCAGAATAGGACTCGGAGCAACGGATTCAAGTTAGATAAGTTTAGGTTTAGGAGGGAGATAGGAAGGAACTGGTTCACAAATAGCCTGGTGGACGAGTGGAACAAGCTTAGCAACTTTGTAGTAAGTGCGGGAACTCTGGAAAGTTTCCAAAGGAAGCTAGATAGATTCATGGATGATAAAGAGCGGTAGTAACTCTCGACAGGAGCTGCCATGCACAGGCCAACCAGCCTATTACAGACTCCTTATATATATATATATATATATATATATATATATATATATATATATATATATATATATATATATATATATATATATATATATATATATATATATATATATATATATATATATATATATATATATATATATATATATATATATATATATATATATAAAATCACACGGGAAAATGAAACAACTTGAGAGAACCTTGTAGCTTTCGTCTTTATTCAAGACATCTTCAGAGGCAACTGGATTACATGGACAGAGAGGGGCTTTAAATATACAGGGTGACCTTAAGCAACAGGTCATGTGGTATGTCCACTAAATCACACCAACACACACGTAGAGGAGCTTAAGAGAAGGGGGAGTGACGTGACTAGTCAGGTCAGGTCAAAAATAAGGGACCCACAAAATAACTATCATACATCTAGATCAAGGTTTTCAAAGCATTTTTAACCTTGGGCCACTGACAAATAAATTTATGTAACATATTATCAGTTTTGAACTGACCATCACTAAGGTTTATTGATTTTAATTCCTACAGTCTGTACTCACCCCTGCAGATGTGAATTACACGAAAGCGCTTGGGAACTTCGTGTTTTCTTTTTCCTTGTGGTTATCAGCATATACCTGGATCACGCGCACCTACAGTAATTTATTTGCATATATATATATATATATATATATATATATATATATATATATATATATATATATATATATATATATATATATATATATATATATATATATATATTATTTCCTGTAGTAGTTTTAAAGTTCCTGATATTAGTAAAACTATTTCATTCAAAAACCTTGTACGAGCAATAGGTAACTGAGACGGCTATGGTGTTGATGAACGCCGATGAGACTACCTCCCTTGTACTCATTATTATCGGTGGGAAAACTAGGGTAAAGAAATTCATATAGCGTCTAGTCGTCCAGTATTCCAAATGCCTTTCACTTAACTTACGATAATGGCCTCCCTGGGGTCCAAATAGTGACGCGTCCTTACCATGATGGTCAGCCAGCTCTCTCTCATCTCCGTGTAGTCTGGGAGAGGATTGCACTACCTCCAGCCACCTGCTACTTACCAGGAATGGGACGCTTGTCACTGTGTTAATACCAGGGGCAAATCCCGGGACTTGTAACTTGCTACAATTGTTGGGGTTTATGGTCACATTTGCAAATACTGTGTATTCAGCAGGCGAGGTGCGGACGTTGTTGAGGGGGGCGTGACTCTGTGCTGTACTGTACCGTACATGGCCTCCCACAGTGACCTCGACTGGTTACGGTAAGTGGGGAGCAACTCAACGATAGGGAGGCGGCAGTAGAGACCCACAAACACGCCCCGAACACAGTACTGTATAGTCTCCGAGGTGTCAAGGGGATGGTGTTACCGTCTGGCATTATAGATATGATAATCCCGAGGCGCTCTCAGTCCACCTAGCTGTAATTGGGGAAGTGAAGGCGGTTGAGTGCAGTCTTGGCTACACGGCCTCCTTTACTTTCCGAAGACATGCTATGTAGTGTGCCATATCCACACTGTCCCTAACTGGCAGCCATGTCTATGGGACTCACTATCACTTTTTCACAATTGAGTAACTACTCGAACACCTTCAGACAATCTCTCTTCTTAGGCAAAGGGTGGTCAGGCAGGAGCCCGACAGCTGCCACAGATCTCTGGACTTTAATGTAGCACAAAATGTCCGACACAGCTTACACGAAACAGATGACGATCCAAACATTTTCAGTTCGTAATTCGCTAATCCGTGGCCAACTGAGCTATAGCGTGAAGTGCTCTTAAAACTCCACATACCTGCCGCCTCGCATGCTGTAAAAACATACAATGCTCCGGAAAACGCACCAAATATTTTGTAAACGACTCTAAAGTATTTTAACGAGGGTTTTACATCATCAGTAAACAGAAAGGTATTAAACCTTCAGCAAACATTGTATATGCATACTGCATGAAATATGACCTATAATGTTGTTAACACTGAACAAACTGAAAAAGACTTAAAAGAATAATATTTCTTTTTGCAACCGACCTTTTTACACATCACTTTAGCTCGTGTTGTTATACAATACTGTTGTTAGGGTAATGTTTTAATATTTGCAAGACGAATGTGAATTTGTTGCCATCCGGTATAACTTACTGTACACTCCCATACTTAGTGTACATTATGTAAGAGAAAATAAACAGCTATAAACAGTAAGATAAACAATAAAAGTAAAAGTAAATTGTCCTTTTACAGATAAAGTTTACTGCAACACGAGGCAACTTCACTCAGCTGATCGTACGCGGGTGGACGGTGAGGCGAAGGAGTTCTTCTCTGGCTGGTTCACACGGGGATGATGATTACTGCCTTCCTGTGTATCGTCTGCTCTGCCTCCTCCTTATTTCCACTTTCACCGGTATTGTTTTTTCTTTCTGTTTTCGATTTTGTTTTATTATTTGTATTTTTAACTAAATATTTTCCAGATATTTTGGTTATCTAATACTTTCAAATATGTGAAATTTGGATATATGAGATAGCGCTGAGACAAGGGCGTTAAGGCCGATGTAACCCGTATATAGGGTCACAGCTAGCCATGACTAGTTCTCCATAATGCCCACACACCCATAGTACCCACACACTATCCACACACTCACACAAGGAGATACAGTGAAATAAACTGCTGTACCTAAATATTATGTAACTCAAAATATATTCCCAAAACAGCACGTTTACAGTTGAAAATAATAAAAGCATAAATAATACAAACAAAATCAATTAATATGTTTTTTTATTATTTTTAAATATCAGAAAAGATGGGTCAGCGCTTCTTGTTGTTCTTCGTCTTTTTCCCGGTGAAGATGTAGTCTCCCCATGGCAGGTACTGGTCCTTTTGTACATGGCAGAAAGTGGTAGTTTCCTTCTTCTTCTTGTTGTTTTGAGGTTTAGTGTGCTTTGTGGTCTGCAGTTTGTTAGATCAGGGGCCCTTCTCCTTCACCTGGCAAGGCTTCACCTCAACCTTTGAAACTTTTGTTACAGTGCGTCGGAACACCATTGTGATTTACTGACACTAACAGCTCTCTCACTGAGGTCAAATCAAAATTTGACCATACAGAAAGAATTACGGTTTAATAAGGTTGGAATTTAAAGAAAGTGACAACAAAATGAAGCTCTGTTTATCACTATAGTGTTGAGGACTGGTGTTTGTAGAGATGATGGATGGTGTTATAATATGTAGTGATGATGGATGGTGTTATATGTAGTGATGAAGGATGGCGTTATATGTAGTAATGATGGATGGTGTTATATGTAGTGATGATAGGAGGGTAATATATGTAGTGATGATGGATGGTGTTATATATAGTGATGATGCATGATGATATATGTAGTGATGATGGATGGTGTTATATATAGTGATGATGCATGATGATATATGTAGTGATGATGGTTGGTGTTATATGTAGTGATGCTGGATGGTGTTATATGTAGTGATGATGGATGATATTGTATGTAGTGATGATAGGATGGTTCTATATGTAGTGATGGATGGTGTTATATGTAGTGATGATGGATGATGTTATATGTAGTGATGATAGGATGGTTTTATATGTAGTGATGATGGATGGTGCTATATGTAGTGATGATGCATGATGTTATATGTAGTGATGATGGGTGGTGTTATATGTAGTGATGTTGGATGGTGTTATATGTAGTGATGATGGATGATATTATATGTAGTGATGATAGGTTGGTTTTATATGTAGTGATGATGGATTGTGTTATATGTAGTGATGATGCATGATGTTATATGTAGTGATGATGGGTGGTGTTATATGTAGTGATGCTGGATGGTGTCATATGTAGTGATGATGGATGGAGTTATATGTAGTGATGATGGATGATGTTATATGTAGTGATGATGGTTGGTGTTATATGTAGTGATGTTGGATGGTGTTATATGTCGTGATGGATGGTTCTATATGTAGTGATGGTGGATGGTGTTATATGTAGTGATGATGGATCATGTTATATGTAGTGATGATGGTTAGTGTTATATGTAGTGATGATGATGGATGGTGTTATAAGTAGTGATGATGGATGTTGTTATATGTAGTGATGAAGGATGGTGTTAGTGAAGAATGTGAAGTGAGATGTAGTGAAGATTGTGAAGTGAGGTGTAGTGAAGATTGTGAAGTGAGATGTAGTGAAGATTGTGAAGTGAGATGTGGTGAAGATTGTGAAGTGAGATGTAGTGAAGATTGTGAAGTGAGATGTAGTGAAGATTGTGAAGTGAGATGTAGTGAAGATTGTGAAGTGGGATGTAGTGAAGATTGTGAAGTGAGATGTAGTGAAGATTGTGAAGTGAGATGTAGTG